>NC_046987.1:3824013-3866513 GCF_009769545.1 Cyclopterus lumpus
ATATAAATCTTTACATGCCGCCCAGTTCTCAAAAACATATCATTGCATTCGTTTTGGTAGGACTGTTTTAAGGGACTTTCCTGACCTCGCCATGTACAGTATATAAACAGGAGAAGCCGGTGCCTGTCAATCAGCCATGGCTTATTTATGTTTACCTCTCTTCATACCCTTGAGGCTTAATTGTGATTTGTGAGGTCGGACTACTAATAGAATTGACTTGATTTAGCTTGCTCAACACTGGTTGCTCAAGATTCCTTCAGCGCTGCCCAAAATAGAAAGCTCTTACTACAAATGCCAGCAAAATTACCAACATCGGACTTTCCCCCAGAAGGCCGCTGTTTGAAACCAAAGCGGAAAGTAAATGTTGACTTGAAGCTTGTTACGTTAAGTTCCCATGAGAAAGTCTGCTAAAGGCAGTTGTTATTCATTCTTACTAGTTAGGTGGTTGTTATGTTGCGTTGTTGAGTTGTAGCATTGCGCGGTTGCGTTCCGTTGTTGCATTCCGTTGTTGCGTTACATTCTGTTTTGTTACATTACGTTGTTACGTTACGTTGTTACATTACCTAACCAACCATTTGACAATGTTACGAAACATGTCATGAACCATAATTTCGGTTCCCACAACATCGACACATTCCACAAAAAGTCCTGATATAATTATCTCTTGGCAGAGGTGTATCGGTTCAAGAAATATTTGTTGTTCAATTCAATTCAATTCAGTTTATTTTGTAGATCCCAATATCACAAATTACAAATTTGCCTCAGAGGGCTTTACAATCTGTACACATACGACATCCCTGTCCCAGGACCTCACATTGGATCAGGAAAAACTCCCCAAAAATACACAGGGTAAAAAGGGAAGAAACCTTCAGGAGAACAACAGAGGAGGATCCCTCTCCCCGGATGGACAGAAGCAATAGATGTCATGTGTACAGAATGAACAGCATTACAAAGTTACATAAACACATTACATGAATATGACAATGCAATGAATGGAACTCCAATCCATGAAACAGAAGGAGGTAGAGAGGAGGGGGGGCGGGGTGCATCAGCAGGGCCAACGCGGTAGGCCGGCTCACCAGGCATCAGACACCTCCAGGTCCAATGGACCCTATGAGACGTGAAGTCACAACGACTCCGGGGAGGAAGCAGAGTTAATAAGGTGCAATGGAGAGATGTAAATTCATCTATAAGGAGAGAGAGAAGAGGCGATAGGTGCTCAGTGTATCCTAAAACATCCCCAAGCAGCCTATAAGCCTATAGCAGCATATCTAGGGCCTGGTCCAGGGCAAACCTGATTCAACCCTAACTATAAGCACTATTAAAGAGGAAAGTCTTAAGTCTATTCTTAAATGAGGTGACTGTGTCTGCCTCCCGGACTGAAAGTGGAAGCTGGTTCCATAAAAGAGGAGCTTGATAACTGAAGACTCCCATCCTACTTTTTAGGACTCTAGGAACCACAAGTAGCCCCACATTTAGTGAGCGCAGCTCTCTAGTGGGGCAATATGGTACTACAAGCTCCTTAAGATGTGATGGTGCATCAACAATCAAGGCTTTGTAGGTGAGGAGAAGAATTTTAAATGTGATTCTTGATTTTACAGGGAGCCAGTGCAGAGCAGCTAATACAGGAGTAATGTGATCTCTTTTCTTAGTTTTTGTGAGTACACAAGCTGCAACATTGTGGATCAACTGGAGGGATTTAAGACATTCTTGAATTTTAGCGAGCTGGTTGGTCTCCTCTGGTTTGATCGATAGATATAATTGAGTATCATCTGCATAGCAATGAAAGTGTATGGATTGTTTCCTGATAATGTTGCCCAAAGGAAGCATATATAAGGTAAATAAAATTGGTCCAAGCACAGAACCTTGTGGAACTCCGTGATTAACGTTGGTGGTCATTGAGGCTTCATTGTTTACAAATATAAATTGAGATCGATCTGATAAATAGGATTTAAACCAATCGACTGATCCAATCTCTGTAGTAGGATGTTATGTTTAATGGTGTCGAACGCAGCACTAAGGTCTAACAAGACCAGTACTGAGATGAGTCCCCTATCTGATGCAATTAGGAGGTAATTTGCAATTAGGAGGTCATTTGTAATTTTCACCAGTGCTGTCTTTGTGCTGTGGTGTTTTCTAAATCCTGACTGAAACTCCTCAAATAAACTATTCTGATGTAGAAAGTCGCACAACTGATTTGCGACTACTTTCTCAAGGATCTTAGAGAGGAAGGGAAGGTTAGAGATCGGTCTGTAGTTAGCCAACGCCTCTGGATTAAAAATGGGCTTTTTCAGGAGAGGTTTAATTACAGCTACTTTGAAGGAATGTGGTACATGGCCTGTTAGCAAAGACACATTAACAATATCCAGCAGAGAGGTGCCAATTAAAGGCAACACGTCTTTAAGCAGCCTCGTTGGGATGGGGTCTAAGAGACAGGTAGACGGTTTAGAAGTAGAAACCGTTGAGGACAATTGGTCTAGGTTAATGGGAGAAAAGCCATCCAAATATACACCAGGGCATACAGACGTTTCCAAGGCAATGCCACTTGATGACAGATCGGCACTGGATGAGGGCAAGAGGTCATCAATCTTGCTTCTAATAGTTCAAATCTTTTTATTAAAGAAATTCATGAAGTCATTACTACTGAGGTCTATTGGAATACACAGCTCCACAGAGCCATACAACCATAGAGCTTGTGGTTGTTTTTTTGTGGTTGTTTTTCTTATTTATTAGTTTTTTTTCTTTTTCTTTTTTACCAACACCTTGCTGCTTTTGAGTGTTATTAATTTCCATTTCAGAATGAATAATTGCAGTCTTATCTTGTACATTGTTGTTTCTGTTTCCCATTCTTCCAAACAAGACAACGTAAACAGACTTGATAATAAATATTAAATGATCACATTCACAAAGCATGCAACTTGCATCCACTGAAGCCTCGCCGCTTACGAAAATAGCAATAATAAATCAAGTTTAATATGCATGAAGTCATTTCCCTCGTAGCGATCGTCTTATTTTCCATCATCACTCACATAGCTGAATGGACACACTTACCGGAGTCATTTTCACCACTTGCACTGAAAGTTTCACTCATTTATTCAGCTGGATTGTTACTCAGGCAATTTGATGTAAGTGCCCCCTGTCAAGGGCACCGGTTCGCTCCATCCCAGGAGGCCGACCTGACAAGCGGTCCTGTATCCTGAGATCCACCATATTAACCAGTTGCACCTCAAAGTGTGAATGGAAATGTTCCATAAAGGGTGTTATAAGGCTTGTGTGCCATGGAAACACCATTTATGTTTAATTTAATCCAGATGAATATTAAATACAGCATAGTGTGCAACATTTGCTATTCTGTTGTGTTCTCATATTTAATTTGTTCGTATCGGACTGTTTTATCTATCTATGTATTAATTGCTATTTTCTAAACCAGTCCTTTTTTCACAAAAACACGAGATTCAGCCTTCAGCTTAACAGCCATGAACCTGACCTGAAGATGTGTAACCGGTTTACATTATGTTGTGAATTCATTCATCACCATTTTCTGTTCCTCTTGAGGTCCTGAGGTGTCGGCTGGACCTTTTCTTAAGGCAGATGTGTCAAATCAAGTTTGGAGCAGCAAACTCTGGGAAAATACTTCAGTCGTGGTGTCACTGAAGACACTGTTCACTGTGACATGGTGGGTTCATTTTACAGTAGGAGGTCAACTTGGGCCATAACGTGTGTGTGTGTGTGTGTGTGTGTGTGTGTGTGTGTGTCTCATGACAGTGCAGTGAGTTTTGGGGGTCAGGCTAAAAGGCTCAGGTTAAATAACTGACAGAGTGTCATTATTTGACATGAATCTAACTCTACTATGACATACTATCCGCTCTGGATTATAGATTTGACCTCCGCTTGGGTTTTTACTAAATTGAAGAGATTAATCGAGGCCCCTTGCTTAATGTTCTCCCAGGGGCCGAATCCCTTCGCTTCCACTGGATAATGTCATCCCGGCTTTTGACCAGCCCCCGAGGCCCCCGGGCAGCTCTTTAGACTCCTGAAGGAAGCTCTAGTCCGAGCGCTGACGAACGTGACACTTACAGTAGCTGGCTTGGTTATTTCTGGGAAGAGAGTGAAGCAACTCGCGTGGAAATGCTCAACTCGTGAGCTGGTCAAGGTCACAACTGAGGAGAATAGGTGTCTCTCCAAGGGGACGTATATGAAAAGGTACATTTGGGTATCTGCAGTGTCTATCCACCTACAAACTGTGAAATATCAAGAGCCAGTCAGCTTTTTGGGGGGTTGCCGAGATCTGAAAACATGAACGCGTTCCAAATCGCATACTTTTTCTTTTACTTTCGGTACATACTGCAGCTGCTCTTACAAAGTACACACTGTTGCATGCAGTGTGCCTTTAATCGGTAAATATATACATATATATATATTCCAAATATTCATATATCCGCTGCATGTGGGTCTGAATAGACAGAAAAGCTGCCACCGGATGCGCTAAGTCCTCCTGACATGCTACATCTTGGGTTTTTTTCTTCCATGCTATTTAGTATGGCAGTATGGGGACGCAGAGCATGTGGTTGAACAAGCCAACCCGATTTGGCTCCCCTTCCAATGTCACATGCAGGCTCAGAGCAGACTGGGCTTGTACTGGGAGTGTGTGTGTGTGTGTGGGCGGGGGGGGGAGGCTTAAAGAGACAGGCGCTAAAACGGAGAGTGACAGAAGGCGAATACATTGACATAAATAACGTGTTTTAAAAAAAACATTAAAGCATGTAAACATCTTCTAGTAGAAAGCCAGAATACAAGTACGGCCCTAAAAAAGGAGCATGGTATGTCCCCCTTTAACGTTGCATTCAGTACAATGACCACAAATCATGCGGCCGCACTGTTATGAACACGCCAGTGTTAAATGGTGCTCAGGGCTTTGGAAACGGCTGTGCGCTAACAGCGGCAAGGTATTCAAAGAATCCCAAACAATGCGGGCAGCCGGCCACGCTTCCACTGTGACAGCAGCTTGCCGTAGGTTTGCTGTCGTATTAACAATGCAAAATATAATTTCTCTCTCGGCCCCCTGAAGATGGCGATGGGCCCGGAGGCCGGTTTCACTCTCGAACGGATGAAACTAGTATGGACGTCAGTGTATGAGCCCAGGTCATAGTGGGTGACAAGAATGTGCAATTAATGAAGGATTACGGGCTGCGAGGAGATCAAAACACAGCCAGTCATATTGTTTCTTCATATTTCAGAGGATTAAATGCTTAGCAGCTGGGGGAAGCAAGACCTTTTACTCGAATGTTTCACTGGCTTGTTTTCGTTGGTGAACACGGGAGCTGTAGTACGTTGCAGCCCGTCCCATTCATACCACTGACTTTGAGTTAACTGTTTTGATGACTCAAATGACTTGCTCGTGTTCATTTGATGTTTAGAAATGTATCTAATCTGAGAAAAAATTATTAAATGAGCAGATGTTAAAGCTACAACGAGGGACTTTCGAATTGTCCCCTCCCACTTTTGTCGTCCCTGTAGACAAAAGGGGGAGGGCGGGGACTAGGGACTTAACTTGGTGGACTGGACTTGGGACTTAACTTGGTGGACTGAACTTGGGACTTAACTTGGTGGACTTGGGACTTAATTTGGGACTGGACTTGGGACTTAACTTGGTGGACTGGACTTGGGACTTAACTTGGGACTGGACTTGGGACTTAACTTGGTGGACTGGACTTGGGACTTAACTTGGTGGACTGGACTTGGGACTTAACTTGGGACTGGACTTGGGACTTAACTTGGTGGACTGGACTTGGGACTTAACTTGGGACTGGACTTGGGACTTAACTTGGTGGACTGGACTTGGGACTTAACTTGGTGGACTTGGGACTTAACTTGGGACTGGACTTGGGACTTAACTTGGTGGACTTGGAAATTAACTTGGGACTGGACTTGCCTTCACTAAAGACTCAACCTCACTTAACTTGAGAAGAGCTGTGCTTTAGAAGAAGGAAGCACTTTCTCGGGTTCCCGTGAGACTCCCCTCTGTCTCAGTGACATGTCATTGGCTGCTTGGCTACTTATTCATCAGTAGCAATGTAAACAGGAAATAAAAAAGACAACAAATTGCTCATGCAAATAATAATATAATAATATGGAATTATGAAATGTTTCACATATGACAGTAGTCATCCTCAGCTTCAACACAGACACACACACACAGACACACGCACACACACGCACACACGCACACACACACACACACACACACACACACACACGGAGCGCGGTAGCTTTAAGAGCGGGGGCGTGGTGCTGCCTGCTGTTTGACGGACTTGTCAGTCCCTTCGCTCCGCGCTATCATTCGGCTGCGCGTGAACAGCCTCGCGCGGTAGGAGCTGGGCATCGGCTCTCTTGTTGCGTTCGGCCCGCCCGCGAGACTCCGTCCGGTCGTGTGGCACGCGCGGTGACAGCGACAAGGGGATTTATTGAGACCGAGCAGCCACCGTTTCTCCGCCACGAAGCCCGGAGGTAAGCTGTGCAGTGGCACTGAAAAAAACAACAAACCAACGTGAATTGGGAGCGGGTGCCTTGTGATGGTGCCTCGAGCCCCCTTCAGGGACCCATCGGCTGGGGGGGGGGGGGGGGAATGGGCACGCTGAGTGGGACTGCGTGGGGGGTTAGGATCGGGAAATGAGACTGATGAGATTTACGGTGGAAATGTGTTCTTGTGGGGCTCGGCTGCTGCTGTTCTGCTCATCCTGCCAATTAGGATCCAGCACCTGACGTGAAGCTTATAGATATTCATATTAACGGGGTGGGGGGCATGATTTATGGCTGCATATCACCTGCTTGCCTGTCAAATATTGCGCGTCCCCGACCACCATTAGATCTACATTGCTTACTTTAGACGCAGTTGTGCGCATGACAGCCTGCCTTCACCTTCTCTCTCTCTCTCTCTCTCTCTCTCTCTCGGGGCTATTGGGCTGCTTTTCACCGATGTGCGTTATGACGCCGCGCTGCAGTCTGTTTTCGCACGACGCGTGCTGCCTCGATATCATTATTATTATTATGAATATGAGGCGGCCGCGCGCGCTCACCGTGCCAGACTGTAGGTTTAGTTCCCCGGACCATCCAAAGAGGGCGCTGCGTCACCTCGGCTGCTCCGTCATCGCAGCGCCCGACTGCCAGGCTGCAAAAACGTCTACTCATAACGAAGTGTGGGTGTTCGAATCAAATCATTTCTGTTTGAGAGAGTATGTATGTATATGTGTGTGTATGTATGTATATATATATGTGTGTATATATATATATATATATATATATATATATATATATATATATATATATATATATATATATATATATATATATACATACATACATACATACATACATACATACATACATACATACATACATACATACATACATGCACACGCGCACACACACGTATAAATGGAAATGAAGCAGGAGTTATGTCAGCTCTCTGGAGATTATTTTCTTTAAAAAAAATCTATTTTCTTCAGACTCCAGGACGAATGACTTGCGATGACTCTTCTTGCAGCGATCAGCGATCCCTCTTGAGCTAAATGTGGGCCCAGCAGCCTTTCAGGTTTCCACCCAGACACCATCAGACATGTCCAAATATTTCTCTCTGTAACAGAAAACAGGTGTCTCCTCGGCCCTCTTTAAATGAAAAAATTATAAATAAAACCTGACCTGGACAATCTGACCGGTAAAGGCTCAAGGTTTCCAGTTGCGTCATATTCATTTAGTTTTGTTGGGAATAAAACACATTCTTCGTTTGTAATCGAGTGTGGGGGGGGGGAGGGAAATGCTTTGACACCTGGGTGAGGGAGGGGGGCATCCATACCTCTTAAAGCCCACACTGCCTGTGAGTTTATAGGATGGCATTTAATCCGACTGAACATCTGGCAGTGATGCAGCATTGGCTTCTCTCGGTCAGTTGTTGAGGCTTTACAAGCACAGCACCATGCTCGGCACAGAGATCATCCCTTCCTCCACACACATACACACACACACACACACACACACACAGCTTTGCCAACCTAGCATCTGTTACATTCCTCCTATTGGATCAAGACTGTGCTGCCTGGGAGAGTCAAGCCACAGTACAGTGATCACAAACTGTTTTTTTTGGCCATAGTTCAGAGAAATAAGAATACAAGAAAAAGAAAAATACAAATGATGATTATGGGTGAGAGGATCGGAATGGGATTATGACGTGGAAATGACATTTGAATTATGCTAACCCATTGGGGGTAAGTGACTTGCAGGATTTGTCCATGTAAGGCTGCTGAAGGACTTCTCAACAATGTCTAATGCACATACTTTACAGGCTTCAGTGGGCTGCCCAGTGAACCCCGCAGACTTGTGTTAATGGACAGCAGCAATGGATGGATTTCGTGCAAAGCCCCGCGCTACAGGCGTCTGTATGTCTCTAAGCGGAACTGCAATCCACTGAGCTTTTAATGCGCTTTAAGCGTTTTTCACAGGTTCAGCCTCACGCATGCAAAATCATAATATTCACATGTAAAACAGTGGATATTTGTCTGTTTCATTCTGAAGCCAATGCAGCTGTTTTTTTAGGTCCCCCCTGTTTTGATCACGGCGTGTGATCCCCTTGTCCGGGCGACCTGCATGCTCTCAGAAAGGGAGGGAGGGAAGAAAAAATATGGGCGCGACATCCGAAAGCAATGAGGCCGCCGGGCCTGCTGACCGAACGGAAGGAAGACGTAGTGGAGCTGTCGGTGGTTGGTTTTGGTCGGTGACTGGAAGCCACGCTCAGCTCAGGGCGGCTACGTGTGTGTCACCAGGTTTCGCGGCTGTGCGTCCAATCGAAGCTCCTCTGCTACGGGAAAAACTGGGAGGCCGCCAGGGGAGAGACAGGAGGAGGGGGGGGGGGGGGGGGGGGGGGCATTGTACCAACCAGCCACCGAGGCAGATGTTGACTTGCTTGGCCAGATGTTTTGGTTGGCAAGCCGCTATTGCCCGTTGGGGACGTAAGGTGAGAATCTGGCGTGCTGGGCAGGATGGGGGAGCTGGGGCTACGCCGCTCAGATCTTGGGCATCTTTTCTGCAGCCTTTCACTGTAAACACACTGTAGCCAAGCCGCTGATTCGTTGTGCAATCTGTCAGAGGCACTCAGGATTTAGAGTGTAAGCGGTCCAAATGTGACTATTAATAAATAGGTGTTTCACACACGGTTCACAGTGAAAGCACCATTGCAGTTCGTCAACGGGCGTTCCAAGCAGGTGGCAGTCGGGCCCCATAAAAGTTTCATCCTAAGAAGTTGGCCAGCACTCCTTTTTGCTTCTAGACCCATCGCCGACTCACAGAGCGTCCCCGGTGATCGCACAAGCCCGGCCCCCGCTCCAACCCACTCTGCTGCCTGTGCCGTGGACAGCAACTCTATCCGTGCAGAGCTTCTGGCGCAGTGCGAAGGAGTCTGGGAGTAATTAGCTGCGTGGGCATAATCCTGTACCAGACACAGCGTTGCCTCCCCCAACCCCTCTACCCCGCCCCTTCTTCTCCTCCCAATCCTAAATCACAAGTGGTTCTGACACCTTTTATGACACGTCTTTATTGGGGACGCTTGGTTAAATACAGATTTGGACATGCTTATCTCAGGTTGAAATATCTCTCTTGAAATTCGACAGTAAACCACCCCATCTCGTCTCTTTCTAGAACAGGTCCTGGCCTCAGGGGCTCCTTGTGCAGGGCTTTGCTGATGGGTGTTGGCATTGGCCTCTGGTCTGGTTCTCCTGCACAGTAGCGAGGCTGAGAGGAACCTGAATCGGAGAGGATACCCCTGGCATCAGATCAGGATGAGGCTTATCCAACTGTGCAGCAGCGCGGATACGATCTTGATGTACATTTAGCTGGCACCTCACCTCAATAATCTATATATCTCCTGGATTTACTTTTCTTGTTCTGCTCTTCGCATCACTCTGTGCTCTACTTATTGTGGTGTGTATGAAAAGATATGCAACTGTGAACCTATTCACCCTAATTGCATGGAGAAAAAAAACAAACAATGTCCAATGGGTCATGCCTCTTGAAGGAGGAAACCTCTTGTCCACTGGGATCTATTAAACAAAACAGTGCGAGACATTTGCATTCTTCTGCCTCCCCTCCTTCTCCTTTTTCCTTTTCTCCTCAATCTGTCCCTATAGTCTAATTTCCTGTCTGTCTCACCACACACACCCACTCGCTCCAAATGTAAAAAAAAGAAAGAAAGAAGTTACATAATCGCGTGGTTAAAATCTCATAAAGCCCAGATACTTTATCATAGCCCAGATACTTTATCATAGCCCAGATACTTTATCATAGACCAGACGCTTCAGGTTCTGTTCCTGCAGCTCTGCACAATGTGTCAGTGTTCGCTCGGCTCGTGTGCTCTCACGCCGCTCTGGTGTTTTTGGAAACCGTAGCTCGCCGCCTTGACTACGTGATTAGACACGCTTCCACCCCTGGTATAAATTAGAGGCGATTTCAAGTCTCGGTTTCCGTGCATTGTTTTTCATCCACAGAAGGAAGCTCGTGGCCACAGTGGTGGTAATATTTAGCATTAGTGTGAGCGATGGCCGCATGACTGGTTCTTCAGTCATATCAGGGCTGTACACGGGGGAGCAGGTGCTCGTGTACGATTGCCTCTTCGGTGTCTCGAGGAATTATTCCCCCCATCACTGGGAATGATTTAGCACTTGGGGTAATGGAGGTTGAGAATAGCCTAATATGTCTTCACTTCCTGACATCTCGCTGCCTCCGCCCTCCCCCTCCCCCTCCTCGTTCACAACCGTGGTCCCCTTTACCCTGCCTGCCCTCCCTTCAACCCCCCCAGACAACTAACTCAATGCTTTGGTTGTTTCGCTCCCTGTCTCCATGTAGTCACAGGCAATTAGCCCCCGTCAAAATACACTGCCGGACTGAGGGTTGAGACTCGGGCATCCGAACCCCTTGCTCCTGCCCCACCCCCCTACGCTTGGCTAATATTACCCCGAGCTACCGGGAAAGGCCCAGATAGGTTTTGTCAGTGGTTGGAAGGGTGGGGGGCGGGGGTCCCATTCGGGACCTGTGCGCGTGCTACCTCGCTGAGCACAAAGCAGCTCTTTCACATGGGATCTGGAGCACATATGGAATCGTTTCTCAAACCTCCAGTGCGTCAGTCCCCCGGATTCTCTCGGCTGCAGGTTTCCCTCGCACCTCTGCATCTCCGACTCACTTTGCCTCTGAAATTAGCCTGAGAGGCGGCACCTTGAGATGGTCCTTCGTCTGCCCTTGCTCTTTGGTACTCCTCAAAACCCCAATCCAACATGATCCTACCACCTTGAGGTTCACCCATTTAAGGGCCCTTAAAAACGAGAGGTGGGCCGATTTAATCGGTTTGGACAATTGTTGATGCCAATTGGACCATTGTTATTGGCTCATCCAGCTGATGGCTGCACAGGGATGAAAATCACCATTATACAAAGCTCCATGCATGAAGTCAATGTTTAACTGATTATATATATTAATGAAAGTTAACTTTATGAAAGAGCTAAATTGGTAAATTATGCTGAAAGCATGCTGTCTGTTTAGCTGAATTGGCTATCTGTAAGTTTACGCTAAGCACAACTTTGGGCCATATTTTATCATTTCTGTGTGCATGTGATCAACTCCTGTTATCGGCCCATTAGTCGGAATTTGGCTTTTTTTTATGCTCAAATCTAACGTTATTATCTGCCTTTTAAAAATCTAGCGGTTGACCTTTACTTCAAACAAAATGTTGGTTTCTTGGATGTTCTGTTTTGACCTTGTGGTCTGTACAAACCATCCAGTGGACATAACTAAACACTGGTGTTTGAACCACTAATGACCACCTGCACTCATCCACGGATTCCTGTATTCACATTCAAATCAATGTGTGTGTGGGTGTGTGTGAATGTGAGTTAACTAACTGATGGCTTCGCCATGGGGCATTTGTTATTAATTGCAGTTGCTGCTTTAAGAAATTTCAGTTTGCATGCTTTAATTTTAAAAAAAAGAAAGAAAAAATAACCCTGTCTGTCTGAACTACCTGTATTCACCCTCTGTCTATGATGCTCAGTTTTAGGGCATGTCTCTTTAAGAACCCTTCCTGAAAAAGCCCAGTATCTGATTGGTCGCCATCTTCACAACGTCCCTGCAGTCGGGGACTCTCTGCGAGTGTCAACTACACAGAGTTTAGCAGCACTTCTACCAGTCACTGTATAGTTGTGATATCGAAAACCTTATTGAAATCCTTACACCTTGTTTACAGGCAGAGTCTCTGAATAAAAATTAGAGTGTACTCTCAATCTTAGTTGATTTGAGCATTTTAATACATTCACAGTATTTATTTAGCACCTGGCCCTGCTTTCTAATCAAACAAGACACGCAATCTCTCCACAATATACAATCTTTAAGGTTGTATTATTTTAATTCAAGGTCCTGCATCTAGTAGAGTTCGCTTGGCTGTCCTTGAATGAATTAGTGTCCACACCAAATTACAGGAAACCTATTTTAACAGTAACGCAATGCCAGCGTGACATCACCTCCAAGGATTGGCCTCTAAACGGCACAGCTGGGTGGAGATAACGGAGCGGCCGGGATGTTTATTTTTTCCACTTCTGCATTCCAGCTTCTTATTTATAATGGCTGTGATATCCAGCTCGGGGGGTTACTACTATAAAAGGAAGTTTGAGGACTCCTGCTGACCCACTGGAAAGGAGGCTTACATGCCACATTTTCTCAAGATGTAACCTTTAGATTTCCAGGAGAAGGACCTCAACCCCCCGAAGAAGAATGGCTTTGGTCAAAGACAGTGGGGTACATGACTGAGGACTGGAAGCACAAAGCTGTCGTCTCCCTCAGCAGTGTACTGATTTTGTAACATCCTGGTATCCCCAAAGGATTTAGTTTTTAGTCGGTCTGCAATAAGGAATTGTGAGAAATATCTGTGTAAAATGATCGCAACAGATGCAGCTTTTTGTACCAGAGATCAACCCTATGTTTTTGTTGAGCCTAGACTCAACACATAGTGAAACCTGGTGAAAGGTGACCTGTGACCTGCCCTCTCGGAAATAGATTGTGTTTACAAAGAGCTGGTCAGTATGTGCTTAATATTGAATTATCCTGACATGTCGGGTTGGGTAGCCAATGCCGTTCGAAAATCTATCTGGAGTCATGTAGCTTTGTTTTGCCTTCACGATAAAGTTCACGCAGTTCCTCTTTAAAACTGAGAATTCTACACGTCAATTCGCCAAACTGAGGACAAATAATTTGGCCTTGAGTTTTTATCTTGCATTGTTTGTTTCCCATGATCAAATCCTCCCTAAATTAGCCTCATCTCCCCGCTAGCGATCCAGATGTCCTCAGTGGCCTGACACCCCATTTAATGCCTAACAGATGGTATTTGTAGCGGTGGATTGTGCTGAAGACAGATTACCTTAATGAGGTCATTTACCAATGAACTGTGTGGGTTTGGCCAAATCATCTGGTAGAGGCCCATTCCAGCCCTCCGAGTTTCTAAAATCTACTGAAGGTTACTTGCCGGTGAGTCCACTGAAAATCCTTCACAGGGCCGTGCATTCACCGCAAGGGGCAGTTTCACCAGAGACAGGGCATGGCATGCACTCCTTTGGGCTGTGTTATTGTAACGATCAGATCTCCCTCCTCTTCCAGTCCCTCTCTCCGTCTCCTCGGTGGACAGGGGTCCTTTTTCGCTGCCCTTGGCGGCTCTGTTTGTGTGTTTTGATTGTGGGAAAGTTGCTCGACTATCCGTGAGAGTCCCCCGCTCTCTGGACCGGCTTTTTCCCTGGGGTCCTCCAGACTCAGAGAGGCTGAGCCCCTCCACCGCTCCGAGGCCCCTCTTCCCCCCCCGACAGCCCCTAGCGGTAGCAGTAGTCCCAAGTGACTTGTCCAAGCTGTATGTATGACCAGGCCCCCTTCTCTTATAGTCTCTTATAGTTTATCTTTTCAGAAGGGGGAGATCCTTCAGGCTTTTCAGCAGAGCAATAAAGAAGCCTGGCAAAAAGCACTCCCTACCAATGAATCACTTGAGACGGGGAGAGGGAGAGGGGGCTAAGATGGAGACATAGATGTTGATGTGACACAGGTTTTTTTTTGTTGTTGAATGGGCAAGGCTGTGGTGCGTTTACCTTGCACCTTGCTCCAAAGCTGGATATTGAACCTGAGATGGGTAAAGTTTCTAGTTTTGATAATGAGGCTGAATGCACTGGTTCATGTACAGCATGTCAATGAGGGAATTACCTCATTAAACTTTGTCTTTCTAAAAATATTTAGATTTTCCCTTCAATGCATTCAGTAGCCACTGGCATTGATTTGCGTCCACTTTCACAATTGGGTACTGTTTTTATTTTCACTTTCACTATCTGATTCATGGGATTCCCCTGAAAGACGTTCTCGGGCTTTTGATTGCATAATGCCTTGCTTGTGTTCGACTCTGCAGGGATCAGCACAGGAACGACTTGTAACTCTTTCCCGACCATAAGACAGATAACCAAGCCTCCCACCTCCATCCTCCATTCAATTTAGGCAACTCTAATTCACTCTGCCGCTGTGACGAATGTGTTTGATCGCAGTGATGTAAGGCTGGAGCATCTGAACAAGATTTAAGATGTGGCCGCATCCCGTTCACCCCTCTAATCTGTCATAATATTCTTGACCTATCGTCATCTGCGGGGTTATGGAAGCCAAGCGACCATAAATAGTTTGACCCGAGGAAGAAAACGCATGCTTTGAACACAAAACCTCCCCGGTGATCTCACTTTGTTTCAAACCAAGGAGCCGGTAGCGAGCAGTAAAACATTTCTTAAGCTCAACACAGTCGTAATTCTTGCTAAGACTTTTGGATTACTAAATTTGGCTCTTGCAGCTTCCCATGCATGCATTTCCAATCATGTAATGACTTTATGGCGCAGTTCAAAGCTCTTAAGTAGAATCGAATGTGACGGGCACTTTTACGGTCTTCCTACGGGCTCTCTCCCAGCCCCTAATGCAACATCTGAGCTAACTGTCCTCTCATTGTGTTTGAGCTTTGAGATGGATGGCCGCATGCACTTGAAGGATCCAGAAGCGGTAAGAAACTTCTCCTTTTTATTTTCTTTGCTTGTTGAGCGGCTAAACAGACCAACTCCGCCTGAACGGTGGAGCCGAGCCATAGATCCTTCATCCCCTGCAAGTTCTTTTCAAATAAAACTCCTTTTCGCCAAGTGACAAACCGTGTGGTTGGTTACAACTAAAGCATTCAGAAGCCGCATGAATAGGGGCCTGTCTCAGGAGAGGGCTTGTTGAAATGGGGCCTTTTGCTTTTATCCCTCCGGAGAGGCAGATTGATCTCGCTCAGGTTCTTTTTTCTTTTTGGCGCCTGCGCTGCACTTCAGATGGCCCGTTGAAAGGCGAGGCGTTTACTTGTGCCGCGTGATAAACAGAGACCTTTGCGCAGTTTCATCGTCGGCGAGGGGTTCTTCGTACCAGGCCCTCCCTTCCACTCCCTTACCTTTATCCACCTGTAAGCGGTACAGCTCACTCGGCCTCTTGACAGGCTGTTGCTGTTTCCCCCTCGAACCATAATTCTGTCTCTCTTCTTCTGGTCCGCTCTCCCTAATCCATACTGATGTAAAACACAGGTTCTTTTCACATTTGTGCAGATGGAGAGGAGACGAGGAGGAAGCCTGTTAAAATGGTTGCCACACTCCTCTGATGTACACTCCATCATTCCCTCCTGGTAAATATCACATGTGGACATCAGGTGACCTCCTTGGTGTTGTTCCCTTGGTTACTGGGACACTGATCCCCCACTCCCTCCCTCTTCCTCCTTTGCATCCTGCAGCAGCCTCTCGGAGCAGTGCTGTTTTTCCTCTCCTTCCACTTGTGTAAACTAGGGGACTATCTGCCATCAGCATTCAGGAAGCGCTGGCGTAAACAGACGCCGGGATCCAGCGAGGGGGAACTTAAATGACCTAGCCAGGTCCTAGCAACCGTTATTTTTTGGTTGCCACGCGCATTGTGTTTCATAAGGAGATGTTTATATTTGTTTATGGGTTTCGGGCAAACTCGTTTGTGCACTTGTGAGATCACACGGGGGCTGGAAACGCAAAGCGGGGCGCCACTTCCTCCCGTTTTTAAAGTGCCATCGCCGACCACGCCAGATGGTGCGTGATGCAAGTGGTCTACAGACCTGCCAGTGGTCATTAGTCATTTAGAGTGCATTCACTCCCCGTGCATGCAGTCATCTGCAACTGTGGTCAGGTAGCTCTCGCCTAGCTCATCTCCGCTGATGTTGGCCGTGGTTCTCAAAGCCGGCGTGCAGATAAAAGGATCAGGGTTGGCTTTCAAGTGTCAGCATAGGGAGAAATACGGATCCAGGAAGCTAAAAGCTCTACAAGAATGTGTGGCTGTGCTGTTAAAAGGTCCGTCCTGTCAGCAATGGAGTGATGAAGTATCTCTTCATCACTCCATTGCTGTCTGTGCGCCAAACAATCCGACGGTTTCAGCCGCGCAGGAATTGTCCGGCCGATTTCCTCTAGCTGCCCATTTTCATGCAGCAGCATCGGAGCCTGCAATGTTTCTTCGGGCAGTAATCCATCTAGCAAATGGCTTTTTAGAAGACCAGTCCCCCCGCATCATCACAACCCCCCCCCCCCCCCCCCCACCCCCACCCCCACCCCCACCCCCCTACCTTAACATAGTCCAGCAGCCGCGGGGATAAGCTGTGCCGCGAAGCGTGCGGAGGCTGATAGACATTTGTGATCGGCAGAGAGAGAGATGGGAAGAGGATAAGGGCGAGTGGGGGGAGTAGGGGTCACCGGAGTGGCAGTGATCCTACCCGACTGTAACCTTGCCCTTGACCACATCTACTGGGATTGATGCTAGTGCCGGGAGGGAGTGAATGGGGGGTGGGATTAGAGGTATTAGGCAGACAGATTGGACCCTCGGTGCAGACATTTTAATGCCGCTGTATCAACCAATGCATGCGTCCGCCGTCCTGCTGCGCTGACAAACAAAAACCCTTAAATGCACAATTCATTGCCAGAGTGATTGGGGCTATTACAACGGCACGGGGACGAGCTTTAAAATAGATGGGATCCTTTTTTATGAAGAGGTTGTCGGAGAGCCAGAGCGAGAGAGGAGTGGAACTTTGCACAGACGTTGAGCCGTGTTTATCAAGTTAAAGGCCTTGATGAAATACTGCTGAAATAATCAGCGCAAATCCAATTAGTCCATGAGAATTAAATGAGATTTTCCAGTGGACTCCAGTGAACGCTTGTACTTTGGACCTCCTGTCAAGTCAATTCAGTATAAAGTATGGTTGCAACACAGTAACAGCAGCATCTACATACTCCAAATTGAAAAGAGTTAAAGCAGGAGGATATTTTATATATTCACGGTATCTGGATCATCTTGCTTTAAAAAAACAAAACAAAACAGCATTGCTCTGAGCCTGTTCCCAGCCTCTCTCGCTCGTCCCCTTCCTTCCACCGCTCTTGTGCTGGCCCCCGATTCGCTGCCAGGTTGCCTTGGCGACGGACCTCGGTACATAAACCGGGCGATGTTTGTGGAAACGCAGCGCCGCGAGGCAGGAAAGCTTGTGCATTCTTTATCTCGCACCCCTCAGTGGGGAGCAGGAGCAACAGAAGCCGTCTTTCTCTCCGGTACTTTCCTACCTTTTTGTTCAAGTCAGAGATAAAACGACATCTTTTAGGTCCGGACGGCTCACGCTTGTTTTCTGGGAAGAGAATGAAAAGTCGTGAGGTGCACCAGATGGACGTGTTTTGACTTTCAAATGTTGCAGGAAATCTGCAGGATGAATAGTCTTGTGTCTTTATCATAGGACAACAAAATATATATATGTCTTCCATGAAGCAGCCACAACGTAGCATACGCTCTCATGTAGCACGCACAGATGAACGCGCTCGCCCCACCCACCCGTCACCGCCTTGCCTTCCTGACATTCCATCCAGGAGCTCGAGGAAGAGGAAAGGGATCTGCTGCCCGCTGGTCTGGCCCCGTGGAGCAGAATGGAGGGAAGAAGCCCCGCTGTGATCCGTTCTGTCGTTGACTCACTTGGAACACAGCGGACCAAGTGTTAAAGCAGACGGCGATCATAAATCTGCCTGATGCATTTGGCTACTGGTTAAGTGACTTATCTTCTCCAACCATAACCCTTCTCTTCCATTTTTTTATGTGTGTGTTTCATTAGAATACACTGAAAGACTTCCAATATAACAGTATATCAACTGTCAGCACATTTTTCAAGGTAGATTATTTTGAGCTGTGGTGTTCCACTTTGGACAAACCGTTGCAGACCACCTCTCTCCAGCTTGGCTTCCCTTTCTCCCCGTTGTCTCCGGTGAATGTAGAACACTTGGCCCAAAGCTGAGGAAGCCATTTGTGTCCGCAGTGTCGCTCAAAGTAGGCTGTTGACGGAGGACGAGCATGAAGTCGACGTCGAGCCGTTCCCTCGGGTCCTCTCATCGACCGGCTCCCTTTTTCCTTTCATCCCGGTCCCAACAATCGATGCTTATGACTATTGAACTGGTTCATAGGCGTTTGTGAGGCGAGGTCACCGAGTTCAGCTTCATAATCACGCCCTGTGGTCATAATAATGCCAGTTCTCACGACGGTGCCACTGTCTCGGGAGGAACAAAAAAAAAGGCAGACTCATTGTTCTACGAAGGAAACCGAGATGCAGGGAGAGGAAAAAAGAATGCTGACCCACATTTTTGTTGCTGCGTGCAATGGGACAAGGACTCAAGGCCCGACCTGGCCATTTAGCTGGAATAGCATGTAATCAGAACAATGTGTGTTGATTGTATGCAGCCAGAGCAGATGTGATTAACCCAGATTGGTTTTACCGGGGTCGTGCCTTCTTTTTTATTCGTAGCAGGGCCCTTATTACAGAAACGACTGAAGTCTGGAATCCTATCTCATCTCACTTTAGGAGGACATCCAGGATGATGGTCTTAGAGAAATCATAGGATAGGATTTTAGCTATTACAGAATTAATACTAGGAAGTTCTAACAGCCCTGTATTGAATATAAAAAGGTATTGGGTCTGTATTGCAATCACAAGGAAGATGGGGAACAACATAAACACCAACATGTAGGGATTGGAAGGCCACTCAAGGTGGGGATTCCTCTCCTCCACCGGACTCTTCGTGGCTAAAGTTTAACTCCAGTTTATTTCCATCCAGGATAGCAGGCTAGTTAGCCAGATACAAGTGAGAGCCATCGATGGTGTGGTTTGTTCTCCTGGAGTAGCCTACCTGTACGTTCTGAACACGGATACAGGCGGTTCAGCTACATCCACACTACTACCGTTTTGTTTTAAGACTCCTGTCTTCTGCCAAGTTTCAGCCTGGCATCCAGAACCTGCACACAGAATCTGCAACGGTGTGCGTTTTTGAATAAATACAGTGACAAAGTGATGCCTACAAGTCCCCATTAGTGTAGCAATACAAACCTGTGTGTGTGTTTGTCAGAGCAGCGTGGTGAGATTCCAGCTGGTGTGTGTGTGTGTGTGTGTGTGTGTGTGTGTGTGTGTGTGTGTGTGTGTGTGTGTGTGTGTGTGTGTGTGTGTGTGTGTGTGTGTGTGTGTGTGTGTGTGTGTGTGTGTGTGTGTGTGTGTGTGTGTGTGTGTGTGTGTGTGTGTGTGTGTGTGTGTGTGTGTGTGTGTGTGTGTGTGTGTGTGTGTGTGTGTGTGTGTGTGTGTGTGTGTTTTAAGCAGCAGAAAATGAAAGTGCTCAGGACTGTCTGTCACTTAGAAGCCAGATGGATTTCAGGGCTGTGTGTGTGTGTGTGTCCCGCTCCAGGAGCTCCTGCCTCCGGGCTCAGCTGGCTTTAATCAACACCATCACTTACCCCTCTTGCGGGTACCACCTCCCCATTGTCTCTCTTGCACACACGGCAGTAAGGAGATCCATGTCTGTGTGCTCCCACACTCACCAGCACATTCACTCTTTTGCTTACACACACAACTTAAAGGATCTATATATAGATATATATTTATAAATGCCGGCGGCAAAGATGACTTTAACTACTCAAATATGATCCCGGTTGTACTAAACTGTAATTAATGTATGAATTAGGCATGGTGGATTGTTCTGCTTCTATCTCTGTGACACAGGCGGGAGGCAGCGGAGGGACACATCTAGCTTGGGTGTGATCTGTAATCACATGCTTGTGTCCATCATATATATCTGATATCTTCCTGCAGTTATCAGCCAAAGTCCTGACCCAGCTGGCAGAAACGACCTTTGGCCACAGTATGTTCCACTCAGACCACAGCGTAATCCATGTGACAGTCCGCGATAAAATCACTAAGTAACTTCTCTTTTGTTTTTTCGATGAGCCCCCTCCTCAGCTCGGGAACAGGATGTGGCAAAGGGCTCCTTAACTTCAGGGGGTCGTAAATCATTGTAATAACATGTCTGACCCTTCCCACCATGTAGAAGGCAGCTGGACAGACGAACTCTCTGTGTGGTTGCACTGAACACGAGGCACGTGTGCTCGAGTGATGCTGATGGGTCGAAGGTCGCCTGCTGTTTGGCGAGTGCAGAGATCCTTTATTTTATTTTATGGGTGCGGTGCTGAAGTTGTTCGATTGCGGCCGGGATGTCGTTGAATGCTTAAAGCTACGGTTTCCCCCTTTTCACTATTGTAAAGTGGTACTTGTTTCCTTCAGCGTTAAGACGTGATAAGCTGCACTGGCTGTCCCTCAGCAGTCCTTCTATGCGGATAAACAGGAAGTGTTTGTTATTAGTTTGTCATCTTTGGAGAGCTCATAAGATGGGATAAGAAGCTTCAGTGCAGAACGCAGAAAGGCCGTCATCTGCCGAGAAAGAGGGGGATTAAGAAACGGTGGCCGGTGTCATTTATTTTCAGCAGCTTCGGTTAGAGTAAACTGGCTTTCGTTGGGTTGGTTGCACCCATTATGGTCAGGCCAGAACAAAGGGTTTGAGAATAAAATATGCGGGCTATTTATAGGCAATCCACTTCCTCTGGTTTGTGATTCAAATCTTTCGAGAGAGGAGAGAAGAGCTTTTCTTTTCTTTTTTTGTCACAGTGGCTGTTACAGCATTATGCAAATGTAAATAAGGCTGTTTTTTTGTTGACTTGGCTTTTTTTTCCTGCGCATAATGCAATCAGCCATCACCGTACCTTCCTGGGACCAGCCGGTTTGCTTGAAGCTCTGACCTGCTGGACGACAAATGCTCCGACCACCGGCGTCCTCGGTCGAAGGAAGCGTGGCCACCTTTTGCAGAACAGATGACTCCCAGATGTTATTATGAATACTGTGAGTGTGTGTGTGGCGTGATGGTATGAATGAGTCTGGGTACCCCCTGTGAATGCACTCAACTTTTCATTCCCACTTCCCAGACATGCTCCACCATGCACGGACATATGCAATGCTTTTGAGGGATGTAAAAGTCTTGATTTATATAGTTCTGAATGGATTTTAAGAAGGGACGGTCATGCACCTGGAAACCTGGATGGAGGACTTAGTCTCGGGGTAAGAAATGGTGATAAATTGTAATGTCAGTCGTACAGCTGGAAGTGGAGTGAAGTCCCCGTATCGGCGATATAACAGCGACTGGAATACATAAACCTCGCTTTTGAATGGCGGCATCTGGTAAAAAGAGAAAGGCCCTTTCATCTTTTCATTTGAGTTTTACCGTCATTACTATTCAGCCTCCATTCTCCTTTTTGCAGCTTGCACACCTGGATTGGTCAAAAGAAGTGAGAAATGGAACCAAGGTATGGTTTACGTTTTCCGCACAGCATTTTGAAAATGGTTGCACTGTGATGAAATGAAATTATTCTGACATTATTCAAAGGTTAATGGGGCTTGGCCGTAATGCCTGAAGAAGGCGTTACATCATTGGTTACCACGATGAAGCTGTCATGAGTCAGTCAGCATAAAAGTTGGACCTTTGTCTCAACATGACCGCATTTAGCTGGCACATATCCAGGCAGACAGCAGAGGTTCTGTGGGAGCAGGCGGTTGTGTGACCTCTGACCCTGCCCAGTCTGCCTCCGGGACAAACGAGCCATTCAGATGCACAGTACTAATGTAAAAAAAACACCCCAAAAAAAGCACTCTCTCTTTCTGACTGGTAATCCCGTTGCTTGTTTACTCAATCAAGATGGATAAAAGCAGGTGGATTATCACATATTTGTGATGGAAGAGGACAAAGGGTTGAGGAAGAAGTGCATCGGAGCGGTCGAAAGTGGTAATTTAAGGGTGTGAATAATGTGGGAATGTCACCATAAGAACATAGTGACTACAAATAGATTTCTGTTGTATGTCCTTGCTGTCATTAGGCTACTTTTCTGCAGAGGCTTTTGAAATATGGATTGCATAGTGTTCCCCGCTATCATGATTTATAGCAAGCATACATTTAGACCGTGTATAAAAATGTGCTCTTGTGTTTATGCTGTCAAGAGTTCAGGCTTCGCCCGGCGGCGGGATCTTTCTCACTGGCAATTTATCTCTGTGCGTGAAAGAAATGGCTGCCCGGCCAGAAGGAACCCTAAATAAAACATTCAGAAACAACACGTCGTAAAGCACGGCCGTTGGCCGCGTTGGCTCCTGCAGCCGGCGGTTCTGGAGGAGGACTCGCGCCGCTTCTCTCCAGTGACGAGCGTGGAAAGAGTGCCGAGGAGTGCCAATGCGGCGCAGCCTGAGACGCTCGGCTCGGGGGCCTCTCCGCTCGGGGGGCCTCTCCGCTCGCCGTCTCTTCGCCTGTTATCGAGTTTGACAGCGCATGAGAGGTCTGAAGGAGGGCGGGTGGTTTACGAGCCTGGAGGAGACCACCTCGGGGGGACCCGCTTCTTCTTATCCAATATTCCGCTCGCCTATTTAGTCCAACTCTCCACCAAGTGCCAAATTCCTTTTTACTGCTCCTTCTGGCCAAGTTTAGCACTCGTTAGCCAGACTGGGATTGTTCCTGCAGCTCAGGGAAAGATCGCTGCCTGGGGCTCAGTGGAGTTTTCCAGGACCGGGGTCTAGACCAGCGTCTCGGGGAGCTTCACCCAGCTGACCGACAGGTGACTGGCAGGTTCACAGGCTCTGCAAAGAGGAAAGCCCCCTCACCAGAGGTGTGGAGTCCATCAGTCCCATTGTGATTTACTCCAGCTGTACGCCGACCTCACTTGCGTTGTGAAAGGAATCCCCCGAGGGGCAGTGCTAGTTCACTGAAACCAAAGTTTTGTAGAGGCCTCAATCTGCGGTCATCTTCCTGGCACACGGAGTGACCGTGTGGAGTTGCAACCTCTTATTTTATTTTGTTCTGCAAAATGCACGCTGTCCAAGGCGAGTGAAAACAAACGTACCCTCAAAAGACAAGACGGAGAACAGATGGACTTATGGGGGGGGCTTCCTTGAGCCCCACCTTTTTTTTGTTTTTGTTTTGAAGAGGGCGTGATGTTTATCGCAAGCATGCCGAGCCCACTCCATTTGCGTCAATTAGTGGATGTAATTTACCCGGCTGCAATGGATGATATGGGGGGGAGCTGAAAGTGCACTTAGCTGGGCTGGGGCATGAACTTTGCCTACTCTGGGTTTTGGTGATGGAGATGTTACCCCAGAGAGAGAATGCCAAAGTGACGCTGCACAGAAAGAAGAAGGAAGAGGCGGTGGGGGAGAGTGGACATCATTGAGATGAGCTGGGTTAATGGATGCATCCCCTGGGCTCGCTCAGGAATGCACCCAGGCACTACCGCCAGCAGCTTGGTGTCATCTGTCTTCTGTCCCTAGAGAAAGATGACAAATGGTATTATCCCCCCCCCCCCCCCCCTGCGATTGTAAATGCCGCGGTTTCACTGAGACCGGATGCTGCTTTACAGGCTCCACATTTATTTTCTTTTTGTATTTATGTGCACTGGTATCTGATTTTCTCTGCGTCTACCGCCGTCACCGAGGCTCAACGTATCGGCCTTCCCCAGGTGGAACTGTCCCCTCCGACTGTCTTCTACCGGAGGTGTTTTAATGTTGTGGCAATCCTTTTCCTATAATCTGGTCAGCAGCTCCTTATCCATATGTACATCATAGGAGCCACGCTGGGAGAATTTAGTATTGATCAGAAATCACCAGCAGACGAGCGGTGTGGAGGAAGATAAAAACACTCGGGAGTAGATCAATTGACATTTGACCCTCGTCCTCAAAGGGTTGGGCAGTGAAGGTAAAAATGTGTGGCTCTTGAGGTCTTGCTGATTTGACGTCAGGGTTTCTAATGTATTACCTCGACTGTGGCGGCCCACCATCGTCTGATTTGTCAGCTTCATTATGAACGGACAAATGTTGAACACTTCTCAACTGGCTGACCTTGTCAAAGTGTGCACAGCTGCAGCAATGAGCTTTACAGCATCCCTCACCTTCAAAATGTTATACAAAATGGGCCCTTTGAGAATAATAGGCAATATATTATGTCATTGGATTATAATTAATAATGCAACAATGTGTGCTGGTAAAGATGGAGCTTATCTGAGCTGCTTAAACTATTTATAAATGATTAAGCATAAATTGATTATGTACCTAAACATTTTACTGAATTACTGAATGTACTTGGTTACATTCCACAACTTTGCCCAACATTGTAGACATTTTTCCATAAACATGGGAATAGGAGTGGATTTGCGCCGTAAACGTTGGTAACGTGGTACTTATTGCACTTTTAGGAGAGTTTTTTTCAAGCTGATTTTCCCAGCTGATTGGGACTATGTGGGGCCAGCAGGGGTCCTGGCCAGTGTAAAGGGAGTCTTGGGGAGTCTTGGTGTTGATGACGCCAATGTTTGCACTCACGACCCTCTGTACTATCACAGTAACATACTTGAACCACACTTCACAGACCTATCTGTGGCGTGGCCCCCCAGCTGCCCCCCCCTCCCCCTCCCTTCCCTCCACGCGTTACAACCCGGTTTAGCTAATGGTGTAATCTTGCCAACACCAACAGAACTTTGCACAATCAAGCATCCTGTCTCACCTTCTTCTCAATGAACACTGATTGGATCTCAGGGAAAGCCTTTTCCTGTCTGTGTCAGAGGGGCAATTCCATAATGGAGAATCCCATATTTGGCATGTCTGCGTGTGCGCTCGGGTGTGCCTGTGTGCGTCTGTGTGTGTTGGCGATGAGAAGACAATACAGGAAAAGGGGTTTCCTTTGGGCGTGTGTGTGTGTGATATCTCCCCCCATCCACAGCCTTTTTTAAATTTTTTTTGGTCTACTTGGTGAGGGAATGCACTGGGTGGGGATGGGATGGGAAGGGTCATTTCCTTTCTCACACACACGGAGACACACACATGCGTACTGTACATAAATGCATTTATATTCACAGAAAGTCCATCACCCTCTCCCCGCTGACACCCACATGGATGCTGTCATACACTGGAGCCGGAATCCAGAAAGGGAGGGAGAAGCAGGGCGAGTGATCTAAAGACGCACACGGAGCGAGAGAGAGAGAGAGAGAGAGAGTGAGCAAGAGAGGGAGGGGGAGAGGGAGCGGGGACAATGTCAACAGCTCAGCTCCTAGCGCAGTCAGCTGAAATCCAGGGCTCGGCTCAGCAGCTCAGGGAGTGGAAGCAGACAAAAACGGAGCAGCTTCGGTCGGGAAACATCGTCGGACTCGGCGAAGGCATGGAATCCGGCCCCGAAACGCAGACTCCAGAGGGCAAGAAGAGGGACCTACATCCAGAGGCTGCAGGAATGCTTTAAAACGTTCTCATATCCTCGCTCTGTTGAAAGGCTCCTGCTTTCCCTTTTCAAGTGACGTGACACAGGGACAATCCATCTCTCAGGGCAGCCCATCTGAAGTGGGTGAGTAGGGAAACTCAATCTTGAAACCGAGACACACCGTGGTGCTGTTCCACTCGGTAGGAGACGGCACACACACACACACGACAGGCTGCCGAATGTTTTAAGTCAAAACCCAGTGTGTCCGTGCACTGCATGCCACTGGCTCATTCCAGCCAGGAAAACACAGGCTACCGCAGCCAATAAAATAAACATTTGTCAGAAGGCTCAGTACAGAGCTGAGCGAGAAAGAAACTGGTGGGCAACAAGGGCTACTAATCCCACTAAGGTGATTGAAAAAAAAAAATGATTGAAAAAAAAAAAATGATTTTTTGTGTGTTTTGTGATTGGAGGAAAAGGCTGTGTTTGACAGTACTTGTTACTACGGTGGCTTTATAGGTCATAAAGGGCAGCAAAAGCTGGGTTGGTCTTTATGTTTGGGCTCCTTCTCCAGCGGTGTTGACAGCCTGTTGCTTCACCCCCATGCACGCTGGTGCATTGCATGTGCAAGGCTTTTGGCATATTGGTGGTAGTCTTGGATTCAGTTTGAGCTCAGGTTGTTTGGAGTTTCGTCTTCTTTGGAAAAGAGGGTTCAGCATTATTGAGAGCTGGGGGAGCATTCGGTTTACACATGAAAAATACAAATAAAAAGTTGGTCCAGGGAAATGTTTGGCATTTCAGGAATTGCGGGAGGATGGGACAGGGTCCTATGTAATGGACACAGGCCTATTTTGGGTCCCAGACGTGGACTGATCACACACATTCATCATTCACCCAGTCAGCCCTTTGGTGTGAGTGGTGGCCTGGCAGCCAGACATTCCATATATGATGTACATCTCCTCCCAGCAACAACTCAACCCTATACGGAGCCAGGGTAGTCGGCTTCTGCATGCCTCTAAATGCGGCCTGCTTTTGCTTGGGAAGTTGGAATGGCCTTTTTATAGACTATCCTTCCACATTTCCCTCAAGGGAAGCCGTCTACAGCTCAGACCGACATCATCTCCCAGGGTTCCTAATTGGAAGTCATTGTGAAGCCTCATTTCCCGTGTGGAAGCGCTGCCTATCCCAGTTGAGAGGCTGTTGTCTCCTGTGCGTAAATCCTGTGCGTGTGTCGAAAGCACAGCGGTGGCGCTCCGTGCGCCGGCCCTCCAAATGTTCCACCTGTGAAAACGGATGCGCCGGCGTTTGTGAACATTTTGCTCGAAGGCTTTGGCTGATCTGGGAGATAATGGTTGTATGAATGGGCACAAGACAAACCTGATCACTGCAACATTCAGCGTCATCGGTTCCTTTCAGTGGCTCGCGTTTTTGAAGGTTGATGAACCAGAGGCAAAACTCATTTATGGCCACGTGCTTTCTTTGATGTCTTTTTGTATTGTGAACAAGATGGTATCCTTCTCCACCACATTAAAAGCTCATTCTGCAGTCTGCCGGAAGTCCTCCTCCCCTCAAGCGTGCCAGGGGGCGAGCGGAGTGACATCGCTAAAAGATTCAGTGCGTCGGGGGGGCATTAGCGCATGTTGAAAACTCACACATAGCGTACGAACACACACTCTGCTGCCGTCAGCGTTCTCGGGGCTTTTCATATTTTACCGACCATTATGGATGCATGGACTGCTCTCCCAGGATTAGAGGGATCGCGAGAAAGAGTTGGTGAACGGCGTTTTTTAAAATTATTATCACTTCAGCCCTGCAGCTGACTGGCGGCTCAACGACCTCCTCATTACAATAGGGACAGAGAGGAAAAAGAGATGAGGTCTGTAAAGCTGCTTTAATTCAACTATCTGATCTTTTGGGGCGGGATTATCATCCTGTTGTATTTACAGTCGAGTGGTTATGGTGTCTGAGGAACAGAACTCAGGGCTGTAAGGCTGCTGTTGTTCTCGCTCCTTCACTGGAAGTCCCCCACACTGAGTGTGTGTGTGTGTGTGTGTGTGTGTGTGTGTGTGTGTGTCAAATGCCACTATTGTATTTGTGCCAGTGACACACTTTCTGGGGCTTATGATGTGTAAGCATATCTCCTCTTTACAGTGCTTCAATTCAGTGTGGTGTTACCGCAGGCTATTTAAAAAGAAGAAAAAAAGTGCTGGTCACTTCGGAGGGCTCTCCCTATATGTGTAGCTATAACGGTCTCAGAAGAGCCTTCCATACATTACCCAGAAGCCCTCTGTCCTCTATGCTGCAGCTGTTGACCTCTCGCCCAGGCAAGATTAATAGCTTAACAATGCACAATATGGACTGACCCAATCCATTCAGTGACGTTGATGGACTTACTCAAACCTGGGTGCACGTGCAAACTATTGCGCTAACCAGTAAGTGTAGTCGTCAGCATAGAAACCAATTGGTAGGGCTTGGTGTGGTTTAAATGACAATGGCCAATTACAACCAGTACCCTCGAAGTGATACCAATACCAACAGAGTACCCATCATGTGAATGGAAGCTGGCTGTGTGTGTCCCACTGGCTAGCTTATTGTTGACTTACTGTACAGAGTTCAGTAACACCCACCGTAAACACTGTCGGCACTGTTGCCATTGTTAGAACTTTCAGCACCGTTAGCTGTAAGCATCTTTAGCTTCTAGCATTGTTAGCTTCTAGCATCGTTAGCGTCTAGCACCGTTAGCTGCTAGCCGCTGGCTTGGACAGAGGCGTGTGCAGGCAGGCAGTCCTGGACATGTGGGTTGTGGCTCCTGTGGTAGTGGGCCCATAATGCGTCGCATTAAATCGAAGGACGTTTGTGCTGATTGGCTGCGTGAAAAACCATTCTATTCTATTCTAGATCTGGGCCCAAAAGGGAGCGACTCAAGGTGTCGTTTGACTGGTGACGTTTCAGTACCACTTGGTGCTGGGTAATTTTGGTTGATACCTTTTTTAAATTACAGAGACCCAGCCCTGCTAATTTGTGATTAACGTAACAGTGAATATTACCCCTTTCAGCACCCAGAGGAGCTGGATCTTCTCAGGCATCTGTGTAATTTGGATAAGTGCATGGTACTGATGGACAGGGTCAAGCCTCTGGGGTGTTTTAAAGAACATGGAGTCTCTGGGAAGTCCAGCATCTCGTCCCTCTTGAGATGAACCACCTTTTTGCACTCGAGCCATTTCTTTCAGCACGTATGTTAACACGTCTGTAGTTGGACTGGGAGCTCGTCACTGGCTTTGCTCCCGTATGAAGTAAGAAAATAATTTGACACGGCAGGCTTGCACTTTGGTGTTCGAGGGAAAGGGATGCCAAGTATGGGATTTCATTCCGTGGCCCGTTAATATGTGGGAATGTTTGGGCCTGTGGAATGTGGCATGGCCGACTTTCTTCTCATTCCCAGTATTAATAGCGTGGTTATCCCAGCGATCCGGTCTATTTGATAAGCACAGATGTGACTCGTGGAGATGTGCCCGTCGGCCAGAGGAGAAGTGGGTCAGCAGTGGGCCTGTCTCCCCCATTATCTCAACCTTCTTCCTGAGCCAACAGAACATCTGCGTTAAGAGTCCCACACAGCAACTGGTGGACTTTCCTTGTGCAACATGTGGATGACCTTTTGAATACAAGGGCTGCAACACAAGCTGACGTGTCTCGCAAGAAAGGGCTTTTTGTCCCGTCAGGCCGCCCAAAAATGTGCGTCTGCAAACTCTGCTTGCTTCGTCGTTAAATTCTCCTCAGCCGTCTGCTTCTGCATGGTTTCTGATTTCAATTTTTGTTCGTGTAACTCATGTCTGTGGTCCGCGGCTTCTATATAGGGGTTTAACATGTTTCTAATAATTTGCTTCAAACTGCAACTGGCTGGCAACTCGAGGCCGCTCCACTGCTGTATGGAGCCGCTCAGTTTTGTTTTGATCAAAGCAAAAAGTCAATATGGGGGCCCAGTTGTAACAACCCCATGGTACTTCATGTGGTCTGCTCCTCACATCGGGAAAATGTCTTCTTTTCCCCTTTTTTAAAATGAATTAAGCTAAATGAAATGGCTATTAATGACATCCCCGGAGGATTGGAAACATCTCCCCCCCTCCACCCCCCTCTAATTTTTCCAGTGTAAACCACTGAGGCATTTCCTCTTTATGGGTGAGGTGGGTTATTGTGCCTTGTGGCCCCGTTAAAGCCAACTGCGCTTATGCATTTGTTTTGAATGAGGCTAGAAGGCCAATAAGACCTCAGAGAATTCTCAAATGTTGGCAGGGAAAGAGTGGACAGTTTAAGAGTTTATGATGTGATGTTGAAAGACTGCCACGGATAGGTGGTGGTGGAGATCTCGCTGTTATAAATGAAGTGCTCCATTGGAGACGACACAATATGGACAGTTTGGACAGCTTTTCTAGAATAACCAGTTTACAGCAATGGGCGATCAATTGACGGTAGACGGATATGAAAAACATTTGATAACAATTGCCATTGCCACAAGATCGGTGGCCGCTTTGCAAACCTGGGGCGGTTACATGTAATTACACTGTCCTTGCATTGGCTGGCTGACAAGATCTGTTTGTAAACAAAAGAAAATGAAAAATGCCTCTCCGTCCAAACGTGATTGCATTTGCCCCGGAGACAGTCTGGCTATATTTAAGCAGCAGTATTAACCACGAGGTATTCAAGTAATTAATAATAATTGCGGTTGCGGTCAATTTGAACGGAGCTACTTTTGACTTGTTCATTTCTTCCTTAAGTTCCGCACAGTGAAGCTCCACTGCGTGACAGCACCATGGAACTGCCTCAACCTCACCTCCTTGACATTGTTCTGTTGCTCTGGTTCTAAGTGTGTCATATCCAGTGAGACAAGTTTGAAACTGTGTGCTTGAAGTCCATTGTCATGTTGTTTTCCCAGCCACTCCGTCTGGAGGCACAACAGCTGCATAGGTTTTCAGCTGTCTCATCCTAAAAGCCTCCACTATCTGATTGAAGGGCAGAAAGGAAGTGAAGCAAAGGAATCAGGGAGATTTGGAGGGATGGTTAAAAGGAGTTTTGTGTGTGTGTGGGGGGGGGGGGGGGGGGGGGTGAAGGGAAGGAAGGGTGGGTTCTGATCATCTGATTCAGGGCTCTTTTCCTGGACGATGCACGTAGGCATAAGAGCCAGACGGCCCTCCTCAAAAGCTGCCTGAAATCCTGTCTGTGGATGTAGCCGAAGCATGGTCCTCATGATTTCTGTCAGTAACTGCCTCCCCTAAAGAAGGCCTGTCACTATTGTTGATTTTGTTGGACAATATATTGTCCCAGAAAACATGTTATAATGATAATATAATGGCACCATACAATACAATACAATAACCCAATTTTACTATATATATATATATATATATATATATATATATATATATATATATATATATAGTGGTTGTGACAGGCATACCTACAGTTTAAGCAAACATTTAGTTCATATTATTATCCCGACAGAAGTTATATTGAAAAGAATGCGTACTTCACATCTAAAATGAATTATCTTCAATTAGTTGGCCGTGCCAATCATAGAGGCACGAGAATGTTTTAAAGAGAGACCATGCTGTCATGGCTAAAAATAGCTGTCCCCTTGAAGATCAGATACGCATGTGCCCCAGAGCTCGGGGAGGAAATTGAAAGTTGCTCAGGCTAAAGGAGCCATCCGGCAGTCTGCATTAGCCTACCCTGTCAGGCCCCAGCAGTGATGTCCAAACCAAATCCTCTGGCCCATTGTCCAGGTCTACATGAGAAAGCCCCTCGCTGTACAGACTCTTATGAAAGAGCCCGGCCTTCTGTGTGCTTTCAGCTTTCAGGACGAGTGCAGGAATGCATTGCATGCAAATGTACCGTGAAATAACGGCAGTACCTCCTCGGTCCGCTACGGTCATTTGTCAGTTGAAATTGGCTACCGACCGCGGAGACCTGCGCTGGGATAGAGGGGCGATGTCACGTCTCAGGAATGCCGGTCGCGACGCGCGCAGTGTGCAGTGCACGTGTTGTGTTTACATTCATTTGATCATTGATGGACAGCAGCAGGGACTGGGTGGGCCCCAGATCCAATGGGGTTCATGGGAGAATGGGTTTTCAGTGTCCCAGGTGGTTTGGCTTGCAGCCAGTGGCTTTGGAGGGGGAGGGTAGGAGGGGGATAGAATTGGCTAGGCCCATTAGTCATTGGACAGACAGACAGACAGACAGACAGACAGACAGACAGACAGACAGACGAGGGCATGTCTGGGGCAACAACACGCAAAGAGTGGCAGAGCCTCAATGTGTCCAATGACTGGGTTGAATAGCTACTTCATGACTTCAGGTTCACTTCCACATGCAATTCCTACACAGCCAGTGCACAGCCGTGACAGCCCTGAAATAAAAGGGCATACAGACCTGTCCCAACACAACCCCATGAAGATCCGTTTGGTGCATGTACACATGTGTTCACATGTCCCTCCATGTTGGCGTCCTGCGTCAGGACATCAGCAATCCTTTGTGGTTCGAGAGAAAGTGCCGATCCGATACCGGTGTGTTGCATACAGAGAATAAATTCCATTGAACTTCCTTTTGTTTTTTGTTTGACAGATTTTGAGTTTTAGTTTTTTTTTTGGTGTACAATATTACCAAATTGCTTACATTTCGTTGGCTCCGGCTAACGTTACACTCTCCGCTCGCACCTGCCCGATCACTGCATCTCAACAGAGATGAGAAAGAAGCTTGTTACTTCCGTCTTCAATTTTGGCAACCTGATATTAGATCGGTGCGTAGCTCCGATCAAAACCTCATCCTATGATCTTATTTATTTCTGGAATTTCTTTGACGGTAGCCAATCATTGGATTTACATTGTGAAATTGCCTTTTATGTAATAGTTTTCGTTGTTGTGGAGTCCAACCTTCCTCTTGCAGGCTTCCAATTGCTTACGCACGAGGGAAATGGCTTTCGATCATGAACTCTGTGTTACATTGTTGGACAATCGTTTTCTTTGTTATAACAACGTGAATCCATAAATTCTCTGAGATCGGGTTCCGCTCCTTTCATACAGAGAAGCTGCTTAGACTCGCTGTACCGCAGTAACCACAGGTCCTACCAGATCAGCTGGGACTGAAACTTGAGGGATTCTAGTTGCCTGGTTCTTCTCACATCCAACGCGGGGCTTGGCTCGGTCAGACGTGCGCTCCTCTCGCCAGCTGCATGCCGACAGTTTGCCAAAACAACGTCAATCCCTTAATCTGCCCTGCATCATCGCATCTTGTTCGTGCCCGTGCCAGCGTGGCACTGCTCCTTCATCCCTGGTGCTGGCTGCTTACGTAACCCTCCTCCACCAGGCCCAGCACCCCGGGAGGAATGGTCCTCATTTGTGGGACCCAGAATCTATGTGTGTGCGAGGGGGGAAAGAAAGAAGGAAAAGAAAAGTGTGCCACAGGCTTCCTTCTGATCTTTTATTCAGTGCCTCTTTAAAATAATCCAGCTCTTTCTTGGCGGTGCATTTCTTCGCCTATTCTACTTGTTATTTGTTTCAAACCGGTTTATTGCTGCTTCTTTTATTTCCTGCCACATCACACTTGCCCTACTTTCTTCGCCTCTCTGTCTCTGCTTGGCATTAGTTGGGTGTAGAGAGCTCGATCGGAATCCATACATCCCTCCTCACTGCTGCCCCCTCTTCTTCATCCTCCTCCTCCACTGACCTACTTCCCGGCGCTGGGGATGAGGCGATGGAGTAGTGCGCTGAATGAGAAGTGGCAGCAGTATCTCCCTTTTATCCCTGCCTCCCTCACCTCCTTCATCTCTCTCCGCTCTGCCGCTTTCCAGACTCTTCAAACACACTGCAGCCTCTCCTCTCTGCTTCGGGGCTTCTTCGGAGTATGCAAATACCGCGTGTGCGTGCGTGCGTGCGTCCGAAAACCTTGAGTGTGCGTGTATGTGTGTGTGTCTGACTTTTTTAGAACGTGTGAGCACGCGACTGTCTGTGAGTACGCGTTTCTTTGCGGGTTTTTTCTGCGCTTTTTCTGCAGTCCTTCACCTCCCGCACTGACACACACACACATGGATGGTTTTTAATTAGCACCAGCCTGCAGAGATCCACAGGCTCTGTGACAGCTTCCTCTTCCGTGCACATATCTGCTTCCCGGTGATGAGCAGGACGGGGGGAGTGGGGGTGTAAGGAAGTTTGTATGCAGTTGTATTTAACGTTGTGAGCATCAGATGTGCAACAGACTAGAGAGGGAACAACGTAAAGTAAGAGCAAGTATGGAAACAACAGTTAATTCACCCGCCCGGTCCTTCTTCAGAGGAGTGGATACAGTTGAGTGTTGTTCTCTGCACATGGCGCGATGGCACCAAACCCTCTCTGAGACAGCGAGATTGTGAGAAGAAGCAGTCCGGTCATCGTGTCCGGCTTGCGAGCCCAGAGCACCAGCGCAGAAGAGCAAAGGAACAGGAGAGTAGGATTTGCTGGGATTAGGGAGGGCAGGAGAACACGCAAGAAGCGGCAAGGGGAAAAATGACAGCTGTTACTATCGGGGGGCGGGGATGTCACTCCATTTTGCCCAGAAAAGAGAGGAGTAATGGGAGGTGACAGCGAGTCCGGGTGGGAGGGCGTGCGGGAGGGGTGAAATGAAAAGCTGGGACATAAGAGGGGCTCTCAGGGCACATATGGCAGTGGACATGGTCAATATGGATTGTGTTTGTGTGGTCACTCCACCATACGGAGCATGACAAAGGCCTACCTTTTGTTTATTTACATTACAGTATTTCTGTACTGTACACTGTGTGCGTGTTTGGATTCCATGGTCTGTTTCCCCTGGGCGAGGGCTGGAAGACGGCCAGCGGAACTGGTGTTGAGTGAGGACTGGCTGCACGAGTGGGAGTGAAGATAGAAAGAAACACACACACACACACACACACACACAGAGAGAGAGACCCGGGTTGAGGTTGTGCGTTTCTGCGCTGAATGGCTTTAAAAAACAACAACGTAGAGTGGCCTCTGTTCCATTGGACACAGTGGCGACACTAAATCGCCACCATCTTCTCATACACTATCTTAAAGTAATACAAAAAATCGCCATAATTTCCAATCTTGAAGTGGACTTTTTTTTACTGTCATCGCCGTTTCCTTTTTCCCCACTGACCCACTGAATGCTCACCTTTACGACTGTGATTTTGATGCCCTGGATCCTCAGGGGTGTCAACAGTGTTGCAGCTGAGCACGGGTTATAATCCATAATGCTGTAGCCAATATGAAGTACCATATTCTAAACAACCATCCATAGAGGGTCGTTGAACCTCTCAACACTAAAACAAACCTCCCTGGAAATATTTGTGACAAAAAGAGCTAAATAGTTTAGTCCAATTTACTCTCATTGCGCATGTGCATTTCTGGTCACTGAAGTGGTCCCTCATGTCCTCACTGGCCTTCCTAAACTGATTCCACGTACGAGCTGGGGAACAGGATTTACATCCTTGTGCTGAGCAAAGATGCATTCCTGTGTCCAGCCAAAGCTAATATGAGCGTTTTCAGCAGTCTGGGTTAGCAAAGTGAATCAGGAATGTTCAACGTTTTTTTAGTTACAAAATTCAGTCGGGGGAATATCAGAGTGATTTGTTTGTATGATAAGGATTTAACTGTTATACTATTCTTCATTTTGTCTTAATTCTTCCTACACTGTAATAAAAATCAATGTGGTTCAACTTAAAAACATAAGTTCAATTGCTGCCTTAAACTTTCAAGTAGAGTCAAATTGGATTTACAATTTGCTACAACTTATGATTTTTAGTTGACTTTAGCTTTGGATTGCTCTATGTAAGTTCACATGACTGTATAGTACATGTTTATTCAACTTAACAATGCAAGTTCAAAAGATATATAACTTATTATCATGCATTCTGTTCACTTGTCCAAATAAGTAGTGTCAACTTAACAATGCAAGTTAAAAAAATATTTAACTTATCATCATGCATTCTGTTCACTTGTCCAAATAAGTAATGTCAACTTAACAATGCAAGTTAAAAAGATATTTAACTTATTATCATGCATTCTGTTCACTTATCCAACTAATGATTTCAACTCTCTTATTTAAGTTAGAAGGACGTTTTGACATAACTTTCCTAGTTAATATTACCTAAAAGTATGCATCGTTTCAAATGACAATTTATAGTTATAAGAAACACCATGTCTTGTGGCAAAAATCATATTTATTTTTTTGCATCAAAACAAATTTCTTTTACATTAAAACAACTTCCACAATGTGGTTAAACAGAATTATTCACAAAGAACATTAAATACAACAGGAACAACTAACAGGATGAGTCCTTTTTTTTTTACAAAACATTTTTTGCATCTTAACAAATTATTTTTACATTAATGCAACTTCCACAATGTGGTTAAACAGAATTATTCACAAAGAACATTAAACAACTCCACTTCATCAACAGCAACCAAACTTCAATGACCAAACCATCTGCACCTGAAACACAGAAACACAATCAATAACATAATATAGCAAAACCATTAGTCATATGAACTGCAAACTTGATTAAGAGAGTAAACTGCACAGTAATAGGACAAACAATTATGATCTTAGGAACAAAAGGTAGTTTCCATAACCTATGGTGAGTTTTTTAAAATAACAAAATCATAAGCCAAGTGAATTTGTCATTTGGATTACAAATCTATTTTCCTAACAGTATCATTTTGATGAATAACAGGTTTTAAAATGATAAAAGCATTCACGTTTTATTCATCACTTTACAATGTACACAACCAATGTTTCACTTTAAACCACCCGTCCAGACATTGTTACATTATATATTTAGCATGTGAATTTATTCTTATTAACTTCATTTTAGTAACATGTTATATATTTTATTAGTATCTTATATTGCTGCACTATATTTTAGGCCTAGAATATCTACTAATGCTTTTTAAATAATTCAAATCTAATATTTTAGCGTCAGCATTGTTGAAGGAGGCGGAGCTTCAAGACTGGAATTCATGACGTCACTTCATAAGCACGCGAAAGTGGCGCAAACTCAGATAGCTTGCCAAAGCTACTAGCGAGCTAATTATCTTCAAATAAGTAGTAGGTTAGTGCAAACCTTAACTTAAGCTAGCTAGCTAACTGGCTAGATAACAAGGTCCCGTTTTCGAGGCATGTTTTGACAAAAGCATTAGCCTGCCAGTACAAATCCAAAAAGATTAAAATATTAATTTAATTTAAATTAGGTTTTAAATGTACTTATATTAGCTACTGATATTTTAGCCACACCACAAATAGTCCATAAACTGACCGTAGCGAACTGTCCTGGAGACAGTCCTGTTGCTAAGCTAAGTTACATTGAGAAGCTGGCTAAAAACATTACGTTAGCTTTAAATTACATTTTTCTAAATGTCCTCTGAAATATTATTATTGATTGAAACTATTGTTAATCAACCTTTCTGTTGTTTCCGGGTCCAATTAAACCGGTTATCGGGATTTACGCGGCTCAAATGTGACTATTAAAAACTAATGTTAGCTAACACTGGACTATTTTCCATACTGAACCACCCGCATTAAACAAAGCTTAAGCGTCATACATTTACAGACAATATATTAACATGACAGCAGGTACTTTCTTTACATTTACTTATTGGGTTGAATGATATTGCTGATGGAGTCACTCACCTCACTGGGGCTTTCTCTTTCCGAGCTGTCGCGCCGCATGTCCAGGGTCGACTCACTTACATCGTCTCGCTAGCTAACGATATTTCATCCACCACTTGGTTCGCTGAACCTACGTACTGCGTGGTAGTGTCCAGGTCACGTTTGTGATCCGGCTGTCAAAAACGTATTGATCCGCCGCGTGGTTTAGGTTAGTTCGCCGTCTGGTTTTCCATTGGTTAGTGATGCAGCTGAGCTGACAGGCAGCTCGCAGTTTGCGACATGGTACGGTCGATTATACATAACTTTAATAGGCGTTCACAACAAACGCGTTGCGAATATTCGCAACGCGTTTGTTGTGAACGCAGGATAAGCCTCAATACAATGTAAATGGATTAGTTGTACACAAAGTCACCCCTGAACAGTTCCTGAAGAGGCAAATTAGCTAAAGAGAATAAAACTGTTTTTTGGAGTAGGCTGTATGCATTTGTATTTCTGGGTAGAATTTGACTATTTAACATGGGGGTCTAATGGAAATTGAATCGCTTTTAAATTCTCAAGTGGCCGTTTGAGGAACGGCAGTTAGAAATTTACAATTTATTGAACTGGCTTAAAAACCTGAGTTGAACTACCGACAACTTATACAATTGAGTTGTAATTGTATAACTTATCATGATAAGTTGAAGTAAATGACAAAAATACATTTCCATGACTTATTGTTCAAATCCTTTTTTACAGTGTACTACTTCCTACTAAAGTTTAATGTCGGTTCTAGCTGCAACAAGGACTGGATTTTGTGATAACGCACACTGCCCATTGTGACAGCCATGGTTGCCAGATATAAAATAAATTTGGCACACAAATACAGCATGCTGCAGCCATGGCAACAAGCAGACGAACAAACTGGTTTGACAAATGATTTGACAAATGTATTATCATGTTACATTGAAAAAATATTCCGTCCAAATTGAGTCCTTGAGTACATGTTTATCATGCTCGTCTCCAGCTACTACTATTTATCTGTCTTATCGAATAGAAACCATACCAATGTTTAAGGAGAGTTTGTTCAATTTTGTTCACATTCTTTTACATTTTGTTAAAGTTTTGCTGTATGCTCGGTAGACATTTCAGTGGAACGGTTTAGCTAACGTTAGCTGGCTAGTCTTCAAAAATAAGTTAGCTTTGCCAGCCAAACAACAAAGAGTGTTCTCTTTTAGCTAACGTTACATTTTCTAAGTCGCCCCTCCAACACTGTTTGTTTCACAGTGCAGTTGTATTGCCTTTTACTATTCTAGTTGATACTTTGCTTGCACAAAAACGTATTTCATCAAGTTCAGGGATTGCCACCTCGGTTGTCACAACACACGCGCTGGTGCAGTATCAAATGTGCCTCCACACATTTACAAGATGCCACGCGTGCTATAATTGACACACTGATGCAATGACTCTGAAACACATTTCAAGGTGATTATACTGAATAATTTAATACGCAGTACTTGCAAGCCAAATATACGTTTTGGTTGCTTTTAATTTAAAATAGCCTCCAGTCTTTATTCGTGGCCATGCACTGCTCTTCTGGCTCGAGAGGGCTGGCGGACTCAAGGAGGCGGAAAAATCAAGTGAGCTAACGATGAAGGGGCAAAATGGAAACGTGGTGTTTTCTCTTTTGATTTTTTTTGCTTCCCCCCCCTCCTTTAAGCTCCTGTCGAGGGCCCAGCGCATTCATAAAGAATTTACCATCAGGCTATTTTTAAACCGTGCAGTGAGAACGAATGAGTGAGAGGGGGAGAGGGAGAGGGAAAGAGGTCGATGGTGTAGAGTCATGGAAGGTCGAGATGTAGTCGATTGTGGCTTATCGTGGAAACAGAAGTCATAAACTTTCACTGCTGAATTAAACAGACGGGCGTAGAGCTCCAGCCATTACTAAATGCGTGTTTGGTTATGTACAAAAAACCATAAAAACATTTGGAAAGGGAACGGATGCATTTGCCTTTTTAAATATCTGCTTTCGATGCTCTTGGTTCCATGCTCTTGGAATTGTTTTTTTTTATTGTATTTCACATAAATAGCTCCGAAATGGATTCCTTGGTCAACCATTTCTGCACGATTTGCATGACGGTGGTATTTGCATAACAGACTCCAGATTCCATTCATTCACAAATGCAGTAAACTGCTGCATAAAGAACAGCTTTGGCAACTGTGCGACTCGGCTGTTTGGTGTGTGCTCACATTGTGGTTGATGGGACGTAATATGGTGTAGCGAGTGTGTTGTTCATACAGTGAGAAGACCACCCATATCCTTTTCGTTGCATTGAGGAAATCCTCCCGGCCTATTCACTGCCCTGCTCCTGTTGTGGTGGGTGTCATCCGCCACCGTCCACACACACACACACACACACACAGCCGAGGGCACGGCTGGGGCAGCTCTTGGTGCGAGGCTACACAAACAACACACACGCTGCTAAAGGCACCATTGTGACATACGGACAAGAGGTCTTTTTGTCCGGGCATAAGAGCAACCGATGTCAAGATGAGGATATGATGGCGGGCCCCCTGCTGCCTCCGTGCACTCTCTCGCGTCCGTCGCCCTGGCACAGGTTCACACAGACAGTCGACGGAATAAAGACGATTTGGTAAAAGAATAGGTGAAATCAACGGTTGGCGGCTCCTGTCGCTAAAGCATTTCGGCTTTCCAGTGATCGCTTCCTACTCAGTCAATATTTCCAGCATTGTGGAAAATCTAAGCACAGAGTTGATACATTTCTTAAGGTGGCATTTATTTCCCCCTTGGATGCTGTTGCCGCTCATGTATCTTCCTGTGTTTGTTCCAAACAAACTAGGGCTGCTGGAAACTTAAATTGCTTCACTTCCTGTGCCCTGCAAGCCATTTCTGTCAAGAGAAACATTGACCAGAGTGTGCGTGTGCGTGTGGACCAGCATGAGTCCTTCATGAACTGAGTATAGTCTCTGTCGTGCTACGTTGTGATTGAAAATCTGATAAATTATTGACCGTACAAGTGGAAATGTCATGCATTATAACATTTAACACGCTTGTCCAAATGCATTGCATGTCACTGACAGTACTTATTTATGACACAGCTTGCATTGTTAACGTCTCTGTAACCTTTTCCCTCTCTCTCTTCTCTCTTCTAGATCATGCCCCCTAGATAGCGACCTCGTTCTCCTCTCCACTCCCCCTCCCTGCCCTTGGCCCCTTCCTCTACCTCCCTGGTTCCGGGACCATCACTGCCACCTGTGTCACCACAGCCGCCATGCCCCCCAGGAAGAGGACGCGGCCGGGCCTGGGCTTCCTGTGCTGCTTCGGTAGCAGCGAGCCTCCGGAGATCAACCTCAAAGACAGCGTGCCACTGCAGCTACTGGAGTTCAGTGCCCCCATGCCGCCCGCCGAGGAGTTGCATGCTCGTTTCTCCGAACTGGTGGTGAGTAAAGCTGGAGCGGGGTAGATTAATTAATTCATAGAATGTCACTCAAAGCAAATGCTTGCCCCTGACCGATCTAACCGGTGTCTGAAGTCTTAACATGGACCACTTGGACTGGTGGTAAGGCCGTGTATTATATATTTGAGGTTTAGGGCGTTTTCTTACCTGCTTTGTTTAGTTTGGTTTAATTGAAACCTTGCAGCGTTTACCCCACTTAGTGGTGTTCTTTTGGCCAGTTGTGAACACAGCAATCTCACTCTGGTGTGGACCGAAACAATTGGACCAGGACTACCTCTTCGACAAGGTCTTGGTCTGGTTGTTTTGGCATAAATGAACTCCGGTTGGGTTCGGTACTGCTCATTTGTGGTGATAACACGATTCAACCTCCATCCGACCCAACTGGAGAAAGCATCGCGCCTTCTTTGGATTAAACCAGCTCCCATAGCCAGCAGTGCTGTGTAGTTGTCCCTCCTCGATTATTCCTGAAACTGGAGTCTGTCCTTCTTTTGCTTTTGATTAGTTTCCGGTTGTCTTCCCTCATGGAAATTCTGACAAAGTCATGCAGCCTCCTCATGCATCACCCATGTCGGTCGGCTTGTAAGTTCTGCCGTGTGTCCAAAAGCCAAACTTGAGGCTATATGCAACATCATGACAAACTGGACCCTGACTTGGACCAGAGCAAACAACCTAAAGGTGTGAGGACCCCCTTAGATTCAGCATCCCTTTAGTGGTTTCCACAGCGGAGGAGAGTCACTCTCAGTGAGCGACTGAATCCGACTGCAATACGACCCAAGTGGAGTCATGTTCTACATAATAAATGAGTTTGTCTTACATGTGAAGTAACTGCCTGTTGGTTAGCAGTTGATGTGGATTTATTTTTTACTCAGGATATGTTTCATCATGCTTCCTGTAAGGTCAGAACCTATGGCAGCACACTTTGTGGGTAGTATAGAGTGAGTAGCTGGATAATGTAGCCATCCACCGAGTCTGTTTTAATGAGCATGTTCAACTTTATTGTGATGCTGCACCAAAACGAGTCACCATGAAGAAATGCTGCTCATTAGAGTGAAAACACAAGTAAAGTATATGAAGTTGGCTCAAAACAACAATGTAAATCCTGGAATGCTCTTTTTCCTACTGCCGAGCAGTCCAGTTCTTTCCCCTTCCCTTCGTGTTGTTCATTATCTCGACCAAACAGGATTAGGAGACGGGAATTGGAAGGGCCTGGGTCTTGTGAAGTGCGTCTTGATGGTTGGATGAGGCCCCGCCCCAATCCCATTCCACACATTCGGAAGCTCATCCTTTCCACTACACAGCAGCCTTGTGCGACAGTTCCCGTCTTGTGCACAGATCACACTTGTTGGCAGAGGTTGCTGGTCCCTCTGTACTGGTGCCAGACTGGCATGTACCCATGGTTCGGAGAGGGATCAGGCCACAGCTGTCAGAATGGAGAAGTCGACTGTGGTTTTCAGCTGCCATGCGAGCCCGATCTGGCATTGCTGGAAGAACAGGGCTTTTCTGTACTCCCTCGACCTCTGATTTCCTTCTTCCTCTGTCTCCTTCTCCCTCTCTCGGTGACGTGTTCAGCAGCACGACTACAGGGCGCTTCTGCCTCTGTCCTGTCTTAGTCTTTGGGAGTGCTACACTTCATCGTCTGCACGATATAGCACTGTCCTAATCAATTCAGGCGATAAAGTGA